>NC_068447.1:33505415-33537915 GCF_023373465.1 Oncorhynchus keta
ATAATTCATGATGTTGCATTAATTCATCTTCCAGACTGGATGTCTATCATACTTCAGAAAAGGGCTTTTGGGGGAGGGATCATTTATTTATCAGGGTTAATGTGTAATGTTTAGACTACTACTGTAGTTCACTTCTGGCAGACGTTTCCTGGTCCCACATAGCAGGATGAAACTCTCACGCCTTCTGTTTTCCACATGCAAAAAAAGCCCCCCCTTTTTTTCAACAAGTCTGGGTCAAAAGAGTAAATTGATGAAGAGCTTGACCTTGGGTTCAGGGCTCTGAGTGAGCTGTCAGTGGACCATACTTTCTCATGGTTTAATATTACACCAGGGTGCCATTCATATTAGCCCCTTGGAGCACACATTCAACTTAAAAGGCTACAAAATTAAGGGAAAGTAATTCTGCTCTGCTGCTTAGCATAGCCACCCTCTCACCTCTCTCCTCTCCCTTCTCCCATTTCTCCCTTCTCACCTGTCTCCTCTCCCTTCTCCCCCTCTCTCCATTCTCCCCCTTTCTCCCCTCTCTCCCTTCTCCCCCTCTCTCCCTTCTCCCCTCTCTCCCCTCTCCCTTCTCTCCCTTCTCCCGCTCCCTCTCCGTTCTCCCCTCTCTCCCTCTCCCCTCTCTCCCTTCTCCCCCTCTCCCTTCTCCCCTCTCCCCTCTCCCCTCTCTCCCCTCTCCTCTCTCTCCCTCTTCTCCCTCTCCCCTCTCTCCCTTCTCTCCCCTCTCTCCCTTCTCCCCTCTCTCCCTCTCCCCTCTCTCCCCTCTCCTCTCTCCCCTTCTCATCCCTCCCCCTCTCTCCGTTCTCCCCTCTCTCCCCTCCCTTCACCCTCTCTCCGTTCTCCCCTCTCTCTCCCCTCCCCTCTCCTCCCTCTCCCCTCTCTCCCTTCTCCCACTCCTCCTTCTCCCTCTCTCCCTTCTCCCCCTCTCCCCTCTCTCCCTTCTCCCCTCTCTCCCTTCTCCCCCTCCTCTCCTTCTCCCCTCTCTCCCTTCTCCCCCCCTCTCCTCCCTTCTCCCCTCTCTCCCTTCTCCCCCTCTCTCCCCTCTCTCCCTTCTCCCCCTCCTCCCTCTCTCCCTTCTCTCCCTCTCTCCCCTCTCCCCCTCTCCCTTCTCCCCCTCCCCCTCTCCCTTCTCCCCTCTCTCCCTTCTCCCCTCTCTCCTTCTCCCCTCTCTCCCTTCTCCCCCTCCCTCTCCCCCTCCCCCTCTCCCCTTCTCCCCTCTCCCTTCTCCCCCTCTCCCTTCTCCCCCCTCTCTCCCTTCTCTCCCTTCTCTCCCTCCCCTCCCCCCTCTCCCTTCTCCCCTTCTCCTTCCTCCCTCCCCCTCTCTCCCTTCTCCCCTCTCTCCCCCCTTTCTCCCCTCTCTCCCTTCTCCCCCTCTCTCCCTTCTCCCTCTCCCTCCCTTCTCTCCCTCTCCCTTCTCCCCCCTCTCTCCCTTCTCCCCTCTCTCCCTTCTCCCCCCGTCTCCCCTTCTCCCCCCTCTCCCCTCTCTCCCTCTCTCTCCCTTCTCCCTTCTCCCCTCTCTCCCCTTCTCCCCTCTCTCCCTTCTCCCCCTCTCTCCCTTCTCCCCCCCTCTCCCTTCTCCCCCTCTCTCCCTTCTCCCCTCTCTCCCACAGTCTCTCTCGCCCTGCTCCAAAACCTCAAGTCGAACCTGGCTTCTCCTCCGACAGAAACATTTTATTTGAACATCATCAAACATGTGAACCTTTGATGTTGTTTGCTGCTGCGTGTTGACCATGAATGAGAATAGCAAGGGTGATATGATATAACTACTCATATTTCATAGACAGGTTATGGGTTGACAGATGTCTCTCTCTCTCTCTTCTGTCTGTGAGTCCTGTACTGTCTCTTTAGGTATTATCGTCTGTTTACAAAATGCTCATTGGTGATAGGATAGAGTGATGTGTTGGTGGTGAATTAAATCACTCTGTTCTTTCTGACCCGCTAACATGAACAGTAGATCAACTACAATTTTACGTATCAACACAGTAAACATGCCATGGGCAGTCAACAACGACTCATATCTATTTCTCATGCCCTTACAGAACGAAAAGTAGCAAAGTGCCTCCGTAGACTGATAAACATGTACAGGCTTGAGGGGGCCGTTGTCTGCCTCGCTTTGTTACACCAGATTCTCTCTCTCGCTCTCGCTCTCTCTTCCCTGACACACACACACACACACACAAGCGTGCACAACATGCATAGTCTGAAACAGGGTTATTTTCCAAGTCATTTAGCAGAGCCCATTTATTTGTGTGTGGATCAGTTGCTATGCTGTGGATGAGCTCTTGCCTTGCATGCAGGTGTGTAACTGGAGTATCTGTGGTTATGGGCCTGCTGCCTCTTCAGGCTTCCATCAATCCCTTAGATATACAGTGTCTTCAGAAAGTATTCCTACCCCTTGACTTATTCCACATTGTCTTTTGTTACAGCCTGATTTCTAAATGGATTAAATGCATTTTTCTCTCTCACTGATCTACACAAAATACCCCATAATGACAAAGTGATTTTTTGGGAGGGGATTCTTTGTGAATGTATTGAAAATTAAATACAGAAATACCTCATTTAAGTATTCACACCAGTGAGTTGATACGTGTTAGAATCACCTGGGCCGTGATTACAGCTGTGAGTTTTTCTGGGTAAGTCTCTAAGAGTGTTGCACTCCTGGATTGTACAATATTTGCACGTTATTCTTGAAAAAAATATTTTGGTTGGTTGTTGATCATTGCTAGACAGACATGATCAGGTCTTGCCATAGATTTTCAAGACGGTTTTAAGTCAAAACTGTAACTAGGCCACTTTTTATCCAAAGAAAAAACTCCCTAGTTTTTGCCAGTGACAAGCATACCCATAACATGATGCAGTCACCACCATGCTTGAAAATATGAAGAGTGGTACTCAGTGATGTGTTGTGTTGGATCTTCCCCAAATATAATGCTTTTTATTCAGAACATGAAGTTCATTTCTTTGCTAATTTTTTGCAGTTTGACCTTAGGGCCTTATTGCAAAAGGTATGTCAATAGGTGCCCTTCTTTGCGAGGCATTGGAAAACCTCCCTGGTCTTTGTTGTAGGATCTGTGTTTGAAATTCACTGCTTGACTGGAGGACCTTACAGAGACGAGATAGTCTTTCAAAAATCCTGTTAAACACTATTATTGCACACAGAGTAAGTCCACGCAACTTATTCTGTGACTTGTTAAGCAAACTTTTACTACTGAATTTATGTGGTATTGCGTGTAGGCAAATGACACAAAATCTCAATCCATTTGAAAATCAGGCGAAAACACGACAAAATGTGGCAAAAGCTTGTCCTTGTATTTCTGCATTACACATGGTTTTATTGGTGTTGTGCTGTAGCTAATCCCCCTCTGGACGTGAGTAACAAGTGGTTGAATCATCATTGAATCATTTAAAAGTTTTACCTAACTTAGAGACAATGCAATAACACATTAAAGATAGGCTCCAGTACTTTGGCAACCAAGAAAGTATATATATTTTAAACCTTCCCTCATACATGCATAATCTCTGACCAGAATTACGGTTTTAGCTCAATTAGCCACAAAATCCCAAGTTTGAATAGATGTTTTATGGTCACATACACCAGGTAGGTGCAGTGAAATATGTTGTTTTACAGGGTCAGCCATAGTAGAAGAGCATCCCTGGAGCAAATTAGGGTTAGGTGCCTTGCACAAGTACACATCGACAGATTTTTCACCTTGTCAGCTCGGGTATTCGAACCAGCGACCTTTTGGTTACTGGCCAAACACTCAAACCGCTAAGCTACCTGCCCACATTACACATGGTTTTACTGGTAATAGCTGTAGCTTGTCCCGCAATCATTGTGAATAACATGTGGACGAATCCTCATTGTATCATTTAATAATTTTACCTCCATTAGAGGCAATACAATAACACACGCAATTAAACATATTTTTATTTTTTGTTGCACACGTTCAATGTTTAACAGAAGTAAAACATACATATTTAGTGATAAACTGTTTTGCTAAAAATCTTTAGAGTAGGTAAAGCATTAACTAATTGGTGTTGAAAAGGTTTCTATCTTTTGAGCGTCGCCTATTCTTTCCTAGCAGTTACCCTGCCTGGCTTTGTGGACTTGATGAGAGTTGGGAAGAAAACTGGTTATACATCCCCGCTCTGGAATTCTAAGTGATTAATTCTTACCACGGAAACATCAGAGGAAGAGGCATTGTGGGGGTTTCATGTTCCCCCTTAACTTCCTAAAGGTTTAAGTGCCTTTGGCCCCATTCGATAAGATTAGTTCTATTGGCCTGTAACTGGAGTGGCTGTGCAGATGGAGCTCAGAGGAGCTCAGACCTAATAGAGGCTCTGACTAGTGGGTTGGAGAGCAGACTGACACCTGGACAGTATCACTGTAATCAGTGAGTCACTCACTCCTAGAACCACCTGATCCAATCCTCCGATGTTCACACAGGGCCAAGACCCTTTCGCCCTTACCCACTGAAAATAAGTTTGTATAAGACATGAGGTTGATGATCCACCTGCTTGGGTGGCTTTGACTCCCTCATTCCTCTCTCACACGGCCCGGGTCGCTACTCTCCTCTCCTGTTGCCCTTTCTCACACGGCCCTGGCCCTAGCCAGCAGGGGGTGCTGTGTCTGCTAGTCAGGCCAGGGTCCGGGTTGGGTTAGACAGGGAAAGGGGAAAGTGGGATACCTAGTCAGTTGTGAGTCGCTAACGAGGCACTCTCCTGGCCCCCGCCGACCTGCCCGCACCACATGAGTCCTGGTAATTGGCCGCTCTAGCAGTGGTTAATGATGTTGGGCGGCAGGCGGCAGAGCATGCAGTCGACCGTAGCCTCACTGGGCTGCTCAGGTTTCTGTGGCCTCCCTTGTCTCCCCTGAATGCCCTACACACCTCACAAAGACATCAGGAAGTCAGGAATTCAGGTGGAAGCAATGTGATGTCACAGCGCAGTGAATCTGTGCATGTGGAGTAAGACATCGCTATGGGTCGCTGTATAATTTACCTCATGGTGCGCTCTGTAGTCACTGATGTCTCGAGATCTCTACGACGAGGCACACTGCAGTGAAGTAGTGAAGTGGAAACAATGTTATTATATTCTTTATGAGTGAATTGGCTTTTGTTTTGAAGACCTTACCACACCTAGTTCACAATAGTGTTTGGGACAGAAGGGATTTTTAGGCTCTTAAAAAGGAGCCTATAGCGATTAATAGATGTGTGATGTCCATTATTCCCCACTAAGGTACAAATGTCCCTACATTTATGAGCTATGTGTTTTAATTTAGGACCTCTAGAAACCTAAATTCCTTCTTATCATTGGTAATGTATGGTCCATTGGAATCACTCAAGTAGGGCTATGTGGTGCCAAATATCATTAACATCTGTGAAAATACACCCTGATGGATTTATAGCTAGCAAACCACAAATCACATCTTTACTAACCTTTGCCCCCGGCAGAAAAACGTTATAGGGGATCACATTACTGATATTATGTCAAGCATGGCCAGGTCAAAGAGAGACACAGCACAGAAGAATGGACATAGACAAATAAAACACAGATGCCCTGTCTGTCTGTGTTCTCTGAATGGAAAAAGCATTGCCAAAACATGGCCGCCCCTGCCCCTACCCTACCGCCACCACAGAGCCTGACAGCCCACAGATAAACAGAAACACGCCACGGATGGATGTGTGGAAGGCAGCAATGTCTCCAGAGCAGTGTGTGTTGTAATGATTCAGGTCCTGTCCTCTCCAGCGGTCCAGCTGTTATCATCATCGCATTATGTTTACTTATTCATCGACATCCCTTCTCTCTCCGTCTTTCTCTCTCTCTCTCTCTGTCTCTGTCTCTGTCTCTGTCTCTGTCTCTCTATCTCTCTCTTTCTCTCTGTCTCTCTCTCTCTCTCTCTCTGAACTGTCTCTGTAACTCTCTCTCTCTCTCTGAACTGTCTCTGTCTGTCTCTGTCTCTCTCTCTCTGTCGTCTCTGTCTCTCTCTGTCTCTGTCTCTCTCTCTCTCTCTCTCTCTGTGTCTGTCTCTCTCTCTCTCTCTCTCTCTCTCCCTCTCTCTGTCTTTGTTTTTGTCTCTCTCTCTGGTATCATCCTGTCAGTTGTAGGAGCAGTTCACTCAAATGATCATCTCAGCAACAAGATCAATAGCTATTTCTGTGGTGACATTTATTTCTTAAACACTGTTTATGAAGGCTTTGCATAATGCTTCACATCATACTATTACACATTTCTGTCAGTGGAGAGCATTCATTTTAGTCATAGTATTCACTGTTCAACCTCATACCAAAGTTGTATGTTATTTCCTTATTCTCTTATGTGATAATCCCATGGCAACGGCCCATCTGACTGAGTGGAAAAACGTTGTTTTCTCCCCAATCTAGTGTGACAGCTTTGAGCGATCGCTTGGTTGAGCCTGTATACCTGATGTATTATTGACCAGGAGGCTGTTGTTAAAGTGCAATCACCAGAGTGCCTCACGTTGATTCGCTACATCCTCATTCTTTGAAGCAAGCACCCTTTAATGCAACACTTTTAACCCCACCCCCTCCTCCATCACCACCCCTCTCTTGACTCAATCTCAATCTCAACAGATCGGATTTGATTGAGGAGATTACTTTAACCTCACTGTTCCCCTTTGTGTGTAAATATTTTAGCTGTCTGAGAGGGAGCCCAGATGATGTTGCTCTGGTAAAGTGAAGGCCATCACTCCTCTGGTTTGATCCAGGGGAAATCACAAATCCCAGGTTCTCTGTCAGTTTAGTAATCACCCTCCCCTCCACCATCTCTCCATTGCAGATGTAGATGCCCAGAGTACTCTGGTCAGATACCCTCCTCTCCCCAGAGTGCAATCACTTTGCTGTTGTGACACGCACAAATTGGGTTTTGGCAGAGCGGCTTTCCAGAGTCCAGGTAGGGGAGATGGAGCGTGGAGGGAGATGGAGATGGAGCGTGGAGGGTGGAGGGAGATGGGGGGGGTGGAGGGTGGAGGGAGATGGAGCGTGGAGGGTGGAGGGAGATGGGGGTGGAGGGTGGAGGGAGATGGAGCGTGGAGGGAGATGGAGGGTGGAGGGAGATGGAGGGTGGAGGGAGATGGAGGGTTGAGGGAATTGGGGCGTGGAGGGTGGAGGGAGATGGAGCGTGGAGGGTGGAGGGAGATGAAGCGTGGAGGTAGATGAAGCGTGGAGGATGGAGGGTGGAGGGAGATGAAGCGTGGAGGATGGAGAAGATGGAGCGTGGAGGGTGGAGGAAGATGGGGGGTGGAGGGAGATGAAGCGTGGAGGATGGAGAAGATGGAGCGTGGAGGGTGGAGGAAGATGGAGCGTGGAGGGAGATGAAGCGTGGAGGATGGAGAAGATGGAGCGTGGAGGGAGATGAACCCCCCACTGTGTCCAGAGACATGGAGAAGATGGAGGGTGGAGGAAGATGGAGCGTGGAGGGAGATGAAGCATGGAGGGAGATGGGGGTGGAGGGAGACCCCCACTGTGGAGGGTGGAGGGAGATGGAGCGATGGAGGGTGGAGGGAGATGGACTGGGTGGAGGGAGACATGGAGGAGATGGAGCGTGGAGGGTGGAGGAAGATGGAGCTGTGAGGAGATGGACATGGAGGGAGATGGGGGGTGGAGGGGGACTGTGCAGTGGACATGGAGGGAGATGGAGCGTTGTTTAAGGATGGAGGGTGGAGGGAGATGGACATGGAGGATGGAGGGTGGAGGGAGATGGACCGTGGAGGGTGGAGGGAGATGGGGGGTGGAGGGAGATGGAAGCGTGGAGGGAGATGGACTGTGGAGGATGGACATGGAGGGAGATGGAGCGTTGGAGGGGAGATGGTCCAGTCGTGGAGGGTGGAGGGAGATGGGGGTGGAGGAGATGAAGCGTTGGACCCCCCACTGGTGGAGGGAGATGGAGCGTTGGAGGATGGAGGGTGGTGGGAGATGGAGCATGGAGGGAGATGGAGCGTGGAGGGTGGACCCCCACTGGGGGGTGGAGTCATGACATGGAGGGAGATGGAGCGTGGAGGTTTAAGGGAGATGGTCCAGTCAGAGGGTGGAGGGAGATGGAGCGTTGTTTAGGACCCCCACTGTGGAGGGTGGAGGAGAGACGTGGAGGGTGGAGGGAGATGGAGCGTGGAGGGAGATGGAGCGTCAGAGGGTGGAGGGAGATGGGGGTTGTTTAGACCCCCACTGGGTGGAGGGAGACATGGAGGGAGATGGAGCGTGGAGGGTGGAGGGACCCCCCACTGTGTCCAGGAGATGAACATGGAGGGTGGAGGGAGTTGAACCCCCACTGGAGGGTGGAGACATGGAGGGTGGATGGGAGTTGTTGAAGCATGGAGGGTGGAGAAGATGGAGCACTGTGTGGACATGGAGGAAGATGGGGGTGGAGGAGACCCCCACTGTGTCAGTCAGACATGGAGAAGATGGAGCGTGGAGGGTGGAGGAAGATGGAGCTGTGGAGGGAGAGACATGGAGGAGATGGGGGTGGAGGAGATGTGTCCAGTCAGAGGGTGGAGGGAGATGGAGCGTTGGACCCCCACTGGAGTCAGACATGGAGGAGATGGAGCGTTGGAGGGAGATGTGTGGAGGGTCAGACATGGAGGAGATGGAGCGTTGTGGAGGGAGACCCCCACTGTGTCCAGATCAGACATGGAGGGAGATGGAGCGTTGAGGAGATGGAGCTGTGTCCAGGGTCAGACATGGAGATGGGGGTGGAACCCCCCACTGTGTCCAGTCAGACATGGAGGGAGATGGAGCGTTGTTGGAGGACTGGTGTCCAGTCAGACATGGAGCGTGGAGGGAGATGGAGCGTGGAGGGTTTAACCCCCACTGTGTCCAGTGAAGCATGGAGGGAGATGGAGCGTGGAGGGTGGAGGAGATGGAGCGTGTTTAACCCCCACTGTGTCCAGTCAGACATGGAGGAGATGGGAGTTGTTTTTAACCCCCACTGAGTCAGTCAGACATGGAGGGAGATGGAGCGTTGTTTAGACCCCCCACTGTGTCCAGTCAGACATGGGGGAGATGGGAGATGTTTAACCCCCACTGTGTCCAGTCAGACATGGAGGGAGATGGAGCGTTGTTTAAACCCCCCACTGTGTCCAGTGGAGACATGGATGGAGGGTGGAGGGTTGTTTAACCCCCACTGGTCCAGGGTGGAGGGACATGGAGGGTGGAGGGTTAAGGGAGTGTCAGTCAGACATGGAGGGAGATGGAGCGAGGATTTAAGCCCCCAGGGTGGAGTCAGACATGGAGAGATGGAGCGGAGTTGGAACCCCCCACTGGAGATCAGACATGGAGGGTGGATGGAGCGTTGAACCCCCAGGGTGAGGGAGTCAGACATGGAGGGAGATGGAGGGTGGAGGGAGACTGTGCATGGAGGGTGGAGGGAGATGGAGCGTGGAGGGTGGAGGACATGGGGGTGGAGGGTTGTTGAAGGGTGGACTGAGATCCAGTCAGACATGGAGGGATGGAGGGAGTTTAACATGGACTGTGTCAGTCAGACATGGAGGGAGATGGAGCGTGGAGGTTGAAGGGAGACTGTGCAGTCAGACATGGAGGGAGATGGAGCGTGGAGGAGGTGGAGGGAGATGGAGTCAGACATGGAGGGAGATGAAGCGTGGAGTTTGGACCCCCATGTGTCCAGTGGACATGGAGGGAGATGGGAGATGTTTAACCCCCACTGTGTCCAGGGTCATGGACATGGAGGAGATGGAGCGTGGAGGAGAACCCCCCACTGGTGATGGACATGGAGGGAGATGGAGCATGGAGGGTGGAACCCCCACTGGTCCAGTGGAGGGACATGGAGGGAGATTAAGCGTTGGAGGGAGATGGACTGGAGGGAGATGGACATGGAGGGAGATGGAGGGTGGAGGGAGATGGAGCGTGGAGGGAGATGGAGCGTTTAACCCCCACTGTGTCCAGTCAGACATGGAGGGTGGAGGGAGTTTGAACCCCCACTGGGTGGAGGGCAGACATGGAGGGAGATGGAGCGTTGTTTAGGGTGGACTGTGATCCAGTCAGACATGGAGGGAGATGGAGGGTGGAGGGAGATGGAGCATGGAGGAGATCAGATGGAGGGTGGAGGGAGATGGAGCGTTGTGGAGGGAGACTGTGTCCAGTCATTGACATGGAGGAGATGGAGCGTTGGTGGAGGACCCCCACTGTGTCCAGGGTCAGACATGGAGGGAGATGGAGCGTGGAGGGTTTAACCCCCACTGTGTCCAGATCAGACATGGAGGAGATGGGAGTTGGAACCCCCACTGTGTCCAGTCAGGACATGGAGGAGATGGAGGGTTGTTTAAACCCCCACTGTGTCCAGGGTCAGACATGGAGGGTGGAGCGAGTTTAAGCCCCACTGAGTCCAGTCAGACATGGAGGGAGATGGAGCGTTGTTTAACCCCCACTGTGTCCATGGAGAGATGGTGGAGGGTGGAGGGAGATGGAGCGTGGAGGGTGGACCCCCCACTGTGAGCAGTCAGACATGGAGGAGATGAAGCGTTGTTTAAACCCCCACTGTGTCCAGTCAGACATGGAGGGAGATGGAGCGTTGTTTAACCCCCACTGTGTCCAGTCAGACATGGAGGGAGATGGAGCGTTGTTTAACCCCCCACTGTGTCCAGTCAGACATGGAGGGAGATGGAGCGTTGTTTAACCCCCCACTGTGTCCAGTCAGACATGGGAGAGATGGAGCGTTGTTTAACCCCCCACTGTGTCCAGTCAGACATGGAGGGGAGATGGAGCGTGGAGGTTTAAACCCCCACTGTGTCCAGTCAGACATGAGGGAGATGGAGGTTGTTTAAACCCCCACTGTGTCCAGTGGACATGGAGGAGATGGAGCGTTGTTTAACCCCCACTGTGTCCAGTCAGACATGGAGGAGATGGAGCGTTGGAGGAGAACCCCCACTGTGTCCAGTCAGACATGGAGGGAGATGGAGGGTTTAAACCCCCCCTGTGTCAGTCGACATGGAGAGATGGACTGGAGGTCCAGTCAGACATGGAGGGAGATGGAGCGTTGTTTAGGGACCCCCACTGTGTCCAGTCAGACATGGAGGGAGATGGAGCGTTGTTTAACCCCCACTGTGTCCAGGGTGGAGGGAGATGAATGGAGGGTGGAGATGGAGCGTGGAGGAGATGGAGCGTTGTTTAACCCCCACTGTGTCCAGTCAGACATGGAGGGAGATTAAGCGTTGTTTAACCCCCACTGTGTCAGGGTCAGACATGGAGGGAGATGGAGGGAGTTGAACCCCCACTGTGTCCAGGGTCAGACATGGAGGGAGATGGAGCATTGTTTAAACCCCCCACTGTGTCCAGTCAGACATGGAGGGAGATGGAGCGTTGTTTAAACCCCCACTGTGTCAGTCAGACATGGAGGGAGATGGAGCGTTGTTTAACCCCCCACTGTGTCCAGTCAGACATGGAGGAGATGGAGCGTTGTTTAACCCCCACTGTGTCAGTCAGACATGGAGGAGATGGGCGTTGATTTAACCCCCCACTGTGTCCAGTCAGACATGGAGGAGATGGAGCGTGGAGGGAGTTTAAACCCCACTGTGTCCAGTCATGGACATGGAGGGAGATGGAGCGTTGTTTAAACCCCCACTGTGTCCAGTCAGACATGGAGGGAGATGGAGCGTTGTTTAACCCCCACTGTGGAGGACATGGAGGGAGATGGAGATGTTTAACCCCCCACTGTGGTCAGACATGGAGGAGATGGAGCGTTGTTTAAACCCCCACTGTGTCCAGTCAGACATGGAGGGAGAGGGTTGAGGGAACCCCCACTGTGTCCAGTCAGACATGGAGGGAGATGAAGCGTTGTTTAGACCCCCACTGTGTCAGTCAGACATGGAGGAGATGGAGCGTTGTTTAAACCCCCACTGGTCCAGTCAGACATGGAGGAAGATGGGCGTTGTTTAAACCCCCACTGTGTCCAGTCAGACATGGAGAGGGAGATGGAGCGTTGTTTAACCCCCACTGTGTCCAGTCAGACATGGAGGAGATGGTTGTTTAACCCCACGTGGAGGGGGAGACCCCCACTGTGTCCAGTCAGACATGGAGGGAGATGGAGCGTTGTTTAACCCCCCACTGTGTCCAGTCAGACATGGAGGGAGATGGAGCGTTGTTTAAACCCCCCACTGTGTCCAGTCAGACATGGAGGAGATGGAGCGTTGTTTAACCCCCACTGTGTCCAGTCAGACATGGAGGAGATGGAGCGTTGAGGAACCCCCACTGTGTCCAGTCAGACATGGAGGGAGATGGAGCGGAGTTTAACCCCCACTGTGTCCAGTCAGACATGGAGGGAGATGGAGCGTTGTTTAAATGGGGGGGTGTGTCCAGTCAGACATGGAGGAGATGGAGCGTGGTTTAAACCCCCACTGTGTCAGTCAGACATGGAGGGAGATGGAGCGTTGTTTAACCCCCCACTGTGTCCAGTCAGACATGGGGAGATGGAGCGGAGTTTAACCCCCCACTGTGTCCAGTCAGACATGGAGGGGAGATGGAGCGTTGAGGGAGATGCAGTGTTTAACCCCCCACTGGAGGGTGGAGGGTTGTTTAACCCCCACTGTGTCCAGTCAGACATGGAGGGGGAGATGGAGCGTTGTTTAACCCCCCCACTGTGTCCAGTCAGACATGGAGGAGATGGAGCGTTGTTTAACCCCCACTGTGCCAGTCAGACATGGAGGGAGATGGAGCGTTGTTTAAACCCCCCACTGTGTCCAGTCAGACATGGAGGGAGATGGAGCGTTGTTTAACCCCCCACTGTGTCAGTCAGACATGGAGGAGATGGAGCGTTGTTTAACCCCCACTGTGTCCAGTCAGACATGGAGGGAGATGGGCGTTGTTTAAACCCCCCACTGTGTCCAGTCAGACATGGAGGGAGATGGAGCGTTGTTTAAACCCCCACTGTGTCCAGTCAGACATGGAGGGGAGATGGAGCGTTGTTTAAACCCCCACTGTGTCCAGTCAGACATGGAGGAAGATGGGCGTTGTTTAAACCCCCCACTGTGTGGACATGGAGAAGATGGAGCGTGGAGGGTGGAGTTGTTTAACCCCCACTGTGTCCAGTCAGACATGGAGGAGATGGAGCGTTGTTTAAACCCCCACTGTGTCCAGTCAGACATGGGAGGAGATGGAGCGTTGTTTAAACCCCCACTGTGTCCAGTCAGACATGGAGGGAGATGGAGCGTTGTTTAACCCCCACTGTGTCCAGTCAGACATGGAGGGAGATGGAGCGTTGTTTAAACCCCCACTGTGTCCAGTCAGACATGGAGGAGATGGAGCGTTGTTTAACCCCCCACTGTGTCCAGTCAGACATGGAGGGAGATGGGGGTGGTTTAACCCCCACTGTGTCCAGATCAGACATGGAGGGAGATGGAGCGTTGTTTAAACCCCCACTGTGTCCAGTCAGACATGGAGGGAGATGGAGCGTTGTTTAAACCCCCACTGTGTCCAGTCAGACATGGAGGGAGATGGAGTTGTTTAACCCCCCACTGTGTCCAGTCAGACATGGAGGGAGATGGGCGTTGTTTAAACCCCCACTGTGGAGGGAGACCCCCAGACATGGAGGAGATGGAGCGTTGTTTAAGGGTGGACTGTGTCCAGTCAGACATGGAGGGAGATGGGCGTTGTTTAAACCCCCCACTGTGTCCAGTCAGACATGGAGGAGATGGAGCGTTGTTTAACCCCCCACTGTGTCCAGTCAGACATGGAGGAGATGAGAGCGTGGAGGGTGGAGGGAACCCCCACTGTGTCCAGTCAGACATGGAGGGGATGAGATGGAGCGTTGTTTAAACCCCCACTGTGTCCAGTCAGACATGGAGGAGATGGAGCGAGTTTAACCCCCACTGTGTCCAGTCAGACATGGAGGGAGATGGGCGTTGTTTAAACCCCCACTGTGTCCAGTCAGACATGGAGGGGAGATGGAGCGTTGGTTTAACCCCCACTGTGTCCAGTCAGACATGGAGGGAGATGGAGCGTTGTTTAACCCCCACTGTGTCCAGATGGACATGGAGGGAGATGGAGGCGTTGTTTAACCCCCCACTGTGGCAGTCAGACATGGAGACATGGGAGATGGAGCGTGTTTAACCCCCACTGTGTCCAGTCAGACATGGAGGAGATGGAGCGTTGTTTAAACCCCCCACTGTGTCAGTCAGACATGGAGTGGAGATGGAGAAGTTGTTTAACCCCCACTGTGTCCAGTCAGACATGGAGGGAGATGGAGCGTTGATTTAAACCCCCCACTGTGTCCAGTCAGACATGGAGGAGATGGAGCGTTGTTTAATGGACTGTGTCCAGTCAGACATGGAGGGGGAGATGGAGCGTTGTTTAAACCCCCCACTGTGTCCAGTCAGACATGGAGGAGATGGAGCGTTGTTTAAACCCCCCACTGTGTCCAGTCAGACATGGAGGGAGATGGATGGGTTGTTTAACCCCCACTGTGTCCAGTGGAGACATGGAGGGAGATGGAGCGTTGTTTAACCCCCACTGTGTCCAGTCAGACATGGAGGAGATGGAGCGTTGTTTAACCCCCACTGTGTCCAGTAAGACATGGACATGGAGGGAGATGGAGCGTGGATGGGAGATGGAACGTTGTTTAAACCCCCACTGTGTCCAGTCAGACATGGAGGAGATGGAGCGGTTTAAACCCCCACTGTGTCCAGTCAGACATGGAGGAGATGGAGGGTGGAGGGAAACCCCCACTGTGTCCAGTCAGACATGGAGGAGATGGGGCGTTGTTTAAACCCCCACTGTGTCCAGTCAGACATGGAGGGGAGATGGAGCGTTGTTTAACCCCCACTGTGTCCAGTCAGACATGGAGGGAGATGAGCGTTGTTTAAACCCCCACTGTGTCCAGTCAGACATGGAGGGGAGATGGGCGTTGTTTAACCCCCACTGTGTCCAGTCAGACATGGAGGAGATGGAGCGTTGTTTAACCCCCACTGTGTCCAGTCAGACATGGAGGGAGATGGAGCGTTGTTTAACCCCCACTGTGTCCAGTCAGACATGGAGGAGATGGAGCGTTGTTTAACCCCCCACTGTGTCCAGTCAGACATGGAGGAGATGGAGGGAGTTTAACCCCCACTGTGTCCAGTCATGGACATGGAGAGGAGTCAGACATGGAGGTTGTTGGAGCGCGGTTTAACCCCCCACTGTGTCCAGTCAGACATGGAGGAGATGGAGCGTTGTTTAGACCCCCACTGTGTCCAGTCAGACATGGAGGAGATGGAGCGTTGTTTAACCCCCACTGTGTCAGTCAGACATGGAGGGAGGGAGATGGAGCGGTGGAGGGAGATGTCCAGTGGACATGGAGGAGATGGAGCCCCCACTGTGTCCAGTCAGACATGGAGGGAGATGGAGCGTTGTTTAACCCCCACTGTGTCCAGTCAGACATGGAGGGAGATGGAGGCGTTGTTTAACCCCCCACTGTGTCAGTCAGACATGGAGGGAGATGGAGCGTTGTTTAACCCCCCACTGTGTCCAGTCAGACATGGAGGGAGATGGAGCGTTGTTTAGCCCCCACTGTGTCCAGTCAGACATGGAGGAGATGGAGCGTTGTTTAACCCCCACTGTGTCCAGTCAGACATGGAGGAGATGGAGGGTGGTTTAACCCCCCACTGTGTGGAGGAGATGGATGGAGGAGATGGAGCGTTGTTTAACCCCCACTGTGTCCAGTCAGACATGGAGGGAGATGGATGGTTGTTTAGGGCCCCCACTGTGTCCAGTCAGACATGGAGGGAGGTGGAGGCGTTGTTTAACCCCCACTGTGTCCAGTCAGACATGGAGGGAGATGGAGCGTTGAGGTTGGAAACCCCCCACTGTGTCCAGAGAGACATGGAGGGAGATGGAGCGTTGTTTAACCCCCACTGTGTCCAGTCAGACATGGAGGAGATGGAGCGTTGTTTAACCCCCACTGTGTCCAGTCAGACATGGAGGGAGATGGAGCGTTGTTTAACCCCCCACTGTGTCCAGTCAGACATGGAGAGATGGAGCGTTGTTTAACCCCCACTGTGTCCAGTCAGACATGGAGGAGATGGAGCGTTGTTTAACCCCCACTGTGTCCAGTCAGACATGGAGGGAGATGGAGCGTTGTTTAAACCCCCACTGTGTCAGACAGGGAGATGGATAACCCCCCACTGGGAGATGGGAGATGGAGCGTTGTTTTTATATGGCCCACTGTGTCAGTCAGACATGGAGGGAGATGGGAGTTGTTTAACCCCCACTGTGTCCAGTCAGACATGGAGGGAGATGGAGCGTTGTTTAAACCCCCACTGTGTCCAGTCAGACATGGAGGGAGATGGAGCGTTGTTTAACCCCCACTGTGTCCAGTCAGACATGGAGGGAGATGGAGCGTTGTTTAACCCCCACTGTGTCCAGTCAGACATGGAGGAGATGGAGCGGAGTTTAACCCCCCACTGTGTCCAGTCAGACATGGAGGGAGATGGAGCGTTGTTTAACCCCCACTGTGTCCAGTCAGACATGGAGGGAGATGGAGCGTTGTTTAAACCCCCCACTGTGTCCAGTCAGACATGGAGGGAGATGGAGCGTTGTTTAACCCCCACTGTGTCCAGTCAGACATGGAGGGATGGAGGAGTTTAAACCCCCACTGTGTCCAGATCAGACATGGAGGGTGGAGCGTTGTTTAAGCCCCCACTGTGTCCAGTCAGACATGGAGGAGATGGAGGGTGGAGGGATGGAGCGTGGAGGAAGTCAGACATGGAGGGGAGATGGAGGGCGTTGTTTAACCCCCACTGGAGATGGAGTCAGACATGGAGACATGGAGATGGGCGTTGTTTAAACCCCCACTGTGTCCAGTCAGACATGGAGGGAGATGGAGCGTTGTTTAACCCCCACTGTGTCCAGTCAGACATGGTGGAGGGAGATGGAGCGTTGTTTAACCCCCCACTGTGTCCAGTCAGACATGGAGGGAGATGGAGCGTTGTTTAAACCCCCACTGTGTCCAGTCAGACATGGAGGGAGATGGAGCGTTGTGGAGGAACCCCCACTGTGTCCAGTCAGACATGGAGGGAGATGAAGCGTTGTTTAACCCCCACTGTGTCCAGTCAGACATGGAGGAGATGGAGGTTGTTTAAACCCCCACTGTGTCAGTCAGACATGGAGGAGATGGAGCGTTGTTTAACCCCCACTGTGTCCAGTCAGACATGGAGGGAGATGGAGCGTTATTTAAGGGTGTGGGAGATCAGTGGAGACATGGAGGGAGATGGAGCGTTGTTTAACCCCCACTGTGTCCAGATCAGACATGGAGGGAGATGGAGCGTTGGAACCCCCACTGTGTCCAGGGTCAGACATGGGAGGAGATGGAGCGTTGTTGAACCCCCACTGTGGCAGTCAGACATGGAGGGAGATGGAGCGTTGTTTAACCCCCACTGTGTCCAGTCAGACATGGAGGAGATGGAGATGGAGGGAGTTTAACCCCCACTGTGTCCAGATCAGACATGGAGGGTGGAGGGAGATGGAGCGTTGTTTAAACCCCCCACTGTGTCCAGTCAGACATGGAGGGAGATGGAGCGTTGTTTAACCCCCACTGTGTCCAGTCAGACATGGAGGTGGATGGGTGGAGGGAGATGGATGGAGGCGTTGTTTAAGCGTGGACCCCCACTGTGTCCAGTCAGACATGGAGGGAGATGGAGCGTTGTTTAACCCCCACTGTGTCCAGTCAGACATGGAGGGTGGAGGGCGATTGTTTCAGACATGGAGGAGGGAGATGGAGGGTGGAGGGAGATGGAGCGTTGTTTAACCCCCACTGTGTCCAGTCAGACATGGAGGGAGATGGAGCGTTGTTTAAACCCCCACTGTGTCCAGTCAGACATGGAGGAGATGGAGCGTTGTTTAAACCCCCACTGTGTCCAGTCAGACATGGAGGAGATGGGCGTTGTTTAAACCCCCACTGTGTCCAGTCAGACATGGAGGAGATGGAGCGTTGTTTAAACCCCCACTGTGTCCAGTCAGACATGGAGGATGGAGCGTTGTTTAACATGGAGGACTGTGAAGCAGTCAGACATGGAGGAGATGGAGCGTTGTTTAACCCCCACTGTGTCCAGTCAGACATGGAGGGAGATGGAGCGTTGTTTAACCCCCACTGTGTCCAGTCAGACATGGAGGAGATGGAGGTTGTTTAAACCCCCACTGTGTCCAGTCAGACATGGAGGAGATGGGCGTTGTTTAACCCCCCACTGTGTCCAGTCAGACATGGAGGGAGATGGAGCGTTGTTTAACCCCCACTGTGTCCAGTCAGACATGGAGGGGAGATGGAGCGTTGTTTAACCCCCACTGTGAGGAGACATGGAGGAGATGGAGCGGTTTAACCCCCCACTGTGTCCAGTCAGACATGGAGGGAGATGGAGCGTGGAGTTTAAACCCCCACTGTGTCCAGTCAGGATGGATGGAGAGATGGAGCGTTGTGGAAACCCCCACTGGTAACCCCAGTCAGACATGGAGGAGATGGAGCGGAGTTTAACCCCCCACTGTGTCCAGTCAGACATGGAGGGAGATGGAGCGTTGTTTAGACCCCCACTGTGTCCAGTCAGACATGGAGGAGATGGAGCGTTGTTTAACCCCCACTGTGTCCAGTCATGGACATGGAGGAGATGGAGCGTTGGAAACCCCCACTGTGGAGGGAGATCAGACATGGAGGGAGATGGAGCGTTGAGGGAACCCCCACTGTGTCCAGTCAGACATGGAGGAGATGGAGCGTTGTTTAACCCCCACTGTGTCCAGTCAGACATGGAGGGAGATGGAGCGTTGTTTAAACCCCCACTGTGTCCCAGTCAGACATGGAGGGAGATGGAGGCGTGGAGGGAGTTTAAACCCGTGGACTGAGATCAGTCAGGGACATGGGAGATGGAGCGTGGTTTAATGGACTGTGTCCAGTCAGACATGGAGGAGATGGAGGCGTTGTTTAACCCCCACTGTGTCCAGTCAGACATGGAGGAGATGGAGCGTTGTTTAAACCCCCACTGTGTCCAGTCAGACATGGAGGGAGATGGAGCGTTGTTTAACCCCCCACTGTGTCCAGTCAGACATGGAGGGAGATGGAGCGTGGAGGTTTAGGGACCCCCACTGTGTCCAGTCAGACATGGAGGGAGATGGAGGAGTTTAACCCCCACTGTGTCCAGTCAGACATGGAGGAGATGGAGCGTTGTTTAACCCCCACTGTGTCCAGTCAGACATGGAGGGGAGATGGAGCGTTGTTTAACCCCCACTGTGTCCAGATCAGACATGGAGGGAGATGGAGCGTTGTTTAACCCCCCACTGTGTCCAGTCAGACATGGAGGGAGATGGAGCGTTGTTTAACCCCCACTGTGTCCAGTGGAGGGAGATGGAGCGTGGAGGGTGGAGGAGATGGAGCGTTGTTTAAACCCCCACTGTGTCCAGTCAGACATGGAGGAGATGGAGCGTTGTTTAGACCCCCCACTGTGTCCAGTCAGACATGGGGAGATGGAGCGTTGTTTAACCCCCACTGTGTCCAGTCAGACATGGAGGAGATGGGAGTTTAACCCCCACTGTGTCCAGTGGACATGGAGGGAGATGGAGCGTTGTTTAAACCCCCACTGTGTCCAGTCAGACATGGAGGAGATGGAGCGTTGTTTAACCCCCACTGTGTCCAGTCAGACATGGAGGGAGATGGAGCGTTGTTTAACCCCCACTGTGTCCAGTGGACATGGAGGAGATGGACATGGAGAGACATGGAGGGTGGAGCGGAGTTTAAACCCCCACTGTGTCCAGTCAGACATGGAGGGAGATGGAGCGTGGAGGGAACCCCCACTGTGAGGAAGTCAGACATGGAGGGGAGATGGGAGTTGTTTAAACCCCCACTGTGTCCAGTCAGACATGGAGGGAGATGGAGCGTGGAGGAGATGTTTAAGCATGGAGGGTGGAGGGAGATGGAGCAGACATGGAGGGAGATGGAGCGTTGTTTAAACCCCCACTGTGTCCAGTCAGACATGGAGGAGATGAGATGGAGCGGTTTAAACCCCCACTGTGTCCAGTCAGACATGGAGGAGATGGAGCGTTGTTTAACCCCCACTGTGTCCAGTCAGACATGGAGGAGATGGAGGGAGTTTAACCCCCCACTGTGTCCAGGGTCAGACATGGGGAGATGGAGCGGAGTTTAAACCCCCACTGTGTCCAGTCAGACATGGAGGGAGATGGAGCGTTGTTTGGACCCCCACTGTGTCCAGTCAGACATGGAGGGAGATGGAGCGTTGTTTAGACCCCCACTGTGTCCAGTCAGACATGGAGGGAGATGGAGCGTTGTTTAACCCCACTGTGTCCAGATGGACATGGAGGAGATGGAGCGTTGTTTAAACCCCCACTGGTCCAGTCAGACATGGAGGAGATGGAGCGTTGTTTAACCCCCACTGTGTCCAGTCAGACATGGAGGGAGATGGAGCGTTGTTTAAACCCCCACTGGAGGATGGAGACATGGAGGGAGATGGAGCGTTGTTTAACCCCCACTGTGTCAGTCAGACATGGAGGAGATGGAGGGAGATTGTTTAAGGGAGACTGTGAGTCAGACATGGAGGGAGACATGAGAGGAGATGGAGCGTTGAGGAGACTGTGTCCAGTCAGACATGGAGGGTGGAGGGAGATGGAGCGTTGGAACCCCCACTGTGTCCAGTGAGACATGGAGGAGATGGAGGGTGGAGGAACCCCACTGGTCCAGATGAAGACATGGAGGAGATGGAGCGTTGTTTAACCCCCACTGAGATCCAGTTGACATGGAGGGAGATGGAGCGGAGTTTGGAGGAGACTGGAGTGGAGACATGGAGGGAGATGAAGGCGGAGTTGAACCCCCACTGTGGGAGATGGACATGGAGGGAGATGGAGATGGTTTAACCCCCACTGTGAGGGAGATCAGACATGGAGGGTGGAGGGAGTTTAAACTTGGAGGGTGGAGTCAGACAGGGTGGAGGGAGATGGAGCGTTGTTTAGGAGACTGAAGTCATGGAGGGTGGAGGGAGATGGGCGTGGAGGGAGAACCCCACTGGAGGGTGGAGGGACATGGAGCGGGAGGATGGAGGGAGATGGAACCCCCAGGGTGAGGGAGATCAGACATGGAGGGTGGAGCGGAGTTTAACGTGGACTGGTAGTGGACATGGAGGAGATGGAGCGTGGAGGAGATGGACTGGGTCCAGGGTATGGACATGGAGGAGATAGAGCGTTGGAGGGTGGACTGGGAGTCAGACATGGAGGGAGATGGAGCGTTGGAGGGAGACTGTGTCCAGTCAGACATGGAGGAGATGGAGCGTGGAGGAGATGTGAGCAGACATGGAGGAGATGGAGCGTTGATGGAGAAGCGTGGAGGGTGTCCAGTCAGACATGGAGGGAGATGGAGGCGTTGTTTGAACCCCCATGGTCCAGGGGGATGGAGGGTGGAGGGAGATGGAGCGTGGAGGAAGATAGAGCATGGAGGGTGGATGGGAGATGAACCCCCACTGTGGAGGAGAGACATGGAGGAGATGAAGCGTTGGACCCCCACTGTGAGGAGTCAGACATGGAGGGTGGAGGGAGATGGAACCCCCACTGAGGAGATGGAGCATGGAGGGTGGAGGGAGATTGTTTAAACCGTGGAGGGTGGTGGAGATCAGACATGGAGGGTGGAGGGAGTTTGGGAGCTGTGGAGGGTGGAGGGAGATGGAGCGTGGAGGGAACCCCCACTGTGTGGAGGGAGATAGAGGGAGGTGGAGGGAGTTGAACCCCACTGTGTCCAGGGTGGAGGGAGATGGGGGTGGAGGGAGTTTAAGCGTGGAGGGTGGAGGGAGACATGGAGGGAGATGGAGTTGTGGAAACCCCCACTGTGGAGGGAGATCAGACATGGAGGGAGATGAAGCGTTGGAGGACCCCCACTGGGTCCAGGGAGACATGGAGGGGAGATGGAGCGTGGAGGGTGGAGGGAGACCCCACTGAAGCGGAGGATGGAGGGAGATGGAGCGTGGAGGATGGAGGGTGGAGGGAGATGAAGCATGGAGTGTGGAGGGAGATGGAGCGTGGAGGGAGATGGAGCGTGGAGGGAGATGGTGCATGGAGGATGGAGGGTGGAGGAGATGGTTTAACCCCCATAGAGGGTGGAGTCATGGACATGGAGGGAGGTGGAGGGAGATTGTTTGGAGGAGATGTGTCCAGGGAGACATGGAGGAGATGGAGCGTGGAGGGAGATGGAGCGTGGAGGGTGGAGGGAGATGAATCGTGGAGGGCGATGGAGCGTGGAGGGAGATGGAGCGTGGAGGGAGGTGGAGGGTGGAGGGAGATTAAGCTTGGAGGGTGGAGGGAGATGGATGGAGGGTGGAGGGAGATGGAGCGTGGAGGGTGGAGGGAGATGAAGCATGGAGGGTGGAGGGAGATGGAGGGTGGAGGGAGATGGAGGGTGGAGGGAGATGGAGCGTGGAGGGTGGAGGGAGATAAAGCGTGGAGGGAGATGAAGCATGGAGGGTGGAGGGAGATGGAGCATGGAGGGAGATGGAGCATGGAGGGTGTAGGGAGATGGAGCGTGGATGGAGATGGAGCGTGGAGGGTGGAGGGAGATGAAGCGTGGAGGGTGGAGGGAGATGAAGCATGGAGGGAGATGGAGCGTGGAGGGTGGAGGGAGATGGAGCGTGGAGGGAGATGGAGGGTGGAGGGATATGGAGCGTGGAGGGTGGAGGGAGATGAAGCGTGGAGGGAGATGGAGCATGGAGGGAGATGAAGGGTACAGGGTGGAGGGAGATGAAGCGTGGAGGGAGATGGAGCGTGGAGGGTGGAGGGAGATGGAGCGTGGAGGGATATGGAGCGTGGAGGGAGATAGAGCGTGGAGGGTGGAGGGAGATGAAGCATGGAGGGAGATGGAGGGTGGAGGGATATGGAGCGTGGAGGGTGGAGGGAGATGAAGCGTGGAGGGAGATGGAGCATGGAGGGAGATGAAGCGTGGAGGGAGATGAGGCATGGAGGGTGGAGGGATATGGAGCGTGGAGGGTGGAGGGAGATGAAGCGTGGAGGGAGATGGAGCATGGAGGGAGATGAAGCGTGGAGGGTGGAGGGAGATGAAACATGGAGGGTGGAGGGAGATGAGGCGTGGAGGGTGGAGGGAGATGTTTAACCCCCAATGGAGGGTGGAGGGAGATGAAGGGTGGAGGGAGATGAAGCATGGAAGGTGGAGGGAGATGAAGCCAGTGGAGGGTGGAGGGAGATGGAAGCGTGGAGGGTGGAGGGAGATGAAGCATGGAGGGTGGAGGGAGATGAAGGGTGGAGGGAGATGACCCCCATGTGTCCAGTTGGCGGGTGGAGGAGATGGAGGGTGGAGGGAGATGGAGGGTGGAGGGAGATGAAGGGTGGAGGGAGATGAACCCCCATGGAGGGCGGAGGGTCATGACATGGAGGGTGGAGGGAGATGAAGGTGTTTAAAGATGAAGCATGGAGGGTGGAGGGAGATGGAGTGTGGAGGGTGGAGGGAGATGGAGCGTGGAGGGTGGAGGGAGATGGAGCGTGGAGGGATATGGAGCGTGGAGGGAGATGAAGCGTGGAGGGCGGAGGGAGATGAAGCATGGAGGGAGATGAAGCATGGAGGGTGGAGGGTGGAGGGAGATGAAGCGTGGAGGGTGGAGGGAGATGAAGCATGGAGGGTGGAGGGAGATGAAGGGTGGAGGATGGAGGGAGATGAAGGGTGGAGGGAGATGAAGCATGGAGCGTGGAGGGTGGAGGGAGATGGAGGGTGGAGGGAGATGAAGGGTGGAGGGAGATAAAGCATGGAGGGCGGATGGAGATGAAGCGTGGAGGGTGGAGGGAGATGAAGGGTGGAGGGAGATGAAGCATGGAGGGTGAAGGGAAATGGAGTGTGGAGGGTGGAGGGAGATGAAGGGTGGAGGGAGATGAAGCATGGAAGGTGGAGGGAGATGAAGCATGGAGGGTGGAGGGAGATGAAGCGCGGAGGGTGGAGGGAGATGAAGCATGGAGGATGGAGGGAGATGAAGGGTGGAGGGAGATGAAGCATGGAGGGTGGAGGGAGATGGAGGGTGGAGGGAGATGAAGGGTGGAGGGAGATGAAGCATGGAGGGCGGAGGGAGATGAAGCGTGGAGGGTGGAGGGAGATGAAGGGTGGAGGGAGATGAAGCATGGAGGGTGGAGGGAGATGAAGCGTGGAGGGTGGAGGGAGATGAAGGGTGGAGGGAGATGAAGCGTGGAGGGTGGAGGGAGATGGAGCGTGGAGGGAGATGGAGCGTGGAGGGTGGAGGGAGATGAAGCATGGAGGGTGGAGGGAGATGAAGGGTGGAGGGAGATGAAGCATGGAGGTTGGAGGGTGGAGGGAGATGGAGGGTGGAGGGAGATGGAGGGTGGAGGGAGATGAAGGGTGGAGGGAGATGAAGCATGGAGGGTGGAGGGAGATGAAGCGTGGAGGGTGGAGGGAGATGAAGGGTGGAGGGAGATGAAGCATGGAGGGTGGAGGGAGATGGAGCGTGGAGGGTGGAGGGAGGTGGAGGGTGGAGGGAGATGGAGCGTGGAGGGATATGGAGCGTGGAGGGAGATGAAGCAGGGAGGGTGGAGGGAGATGAAGCATGGAGGGAGATGAAGCATGGAGGGTGGAGGGTGGAGGGAGATGAAGCGTGGAGGGTGGAGGGAGATGAAGCATGGAGGGTGGAGGGAGATGAAGGGTGGAGGATGGAGGGAGATGAAGCATGGAGGGTGGAGGGTGGAGGGAGATGGAGGGTGGAGGGAGATGAAGGGTGGAGGGAGATAAAGCATGGAGGGCGGAGGGAGATGAAGCGTGGAGGGTGGAGGGAGATGAAGGGTGGAGGGAGATGAAGCATGGAGGGTGGAGGGAGATGAAGCGTGGAGGGTGGAGGGAGATGAAGGGTGGAGGGAGATGAAGCGTGGAGGGTGGAGGGAGATGGAGCGTGGAGGGAGATGGAGCGTGGAGGGTGGAGGGAGATGAAGCATGGATGGTGGAGGGAGATGAAGGGTGGAGGGAGATGAAGCATGGAGGGTGGAGGGAGATGAAGCATGGAGGGTGGAGGGAGATGAAGTGTGGAGGGTGGAGGGAGATGAAGCATGGAGGGTGGAGGGAGATGAAGGGTGGAGGGAGATGAAGCATGGAGGGTGGAGGGAGATGGAGATTAAGGGTGGAGGGAGATGAAGCATGGAGGGCGGAGGGAGATGAAGCGTGGAGGGTGGAGGGAGATGAAGGGTGGAGGGAGATGAAGCATGGAGGGTGGAGGGAGATGAAGCGTGGAGGGTGGAGGGAGATGGAGCGTGGAGGGTGGAGGGAGATGGAGGGTGGAGTGGTGACTTGTAAGGGAGGAGGAGGATTTGGGTTTCGTGTATTAGCTGGCTCCTGAAGAGGATATCAACACTCTCGCTCCCTCAGGATTGTTCGTCCCCATCCACCATGAAATTAACAATTCCAGCTGAGCCGACTGGTAGGGTTTGGGGGGAAAGTCAAGCCTGGGATTGGGCTTTAGGGATGTAATCATCCAGCAGACAGCAAGCCGTCAGGCTGCAGACGTCAGGGCCTCTTGTCTTCTTGGCACGAGCCTGTCCACCCAAACACACATTCTGGGGTTTGTTTTTAAAATACTTTGACTTGTTTTAAAGGAACAGAGGAATATCATACGGTATGACCAAAGCGAAGTTTTTATTATGGAATAACCGAGTGAGACAGTGGAAGTTTAGGTTCTCTATGTGTATATTTACCAAAAACTGTTACCTGAGCAACGAGTGCATCATTGGAGGCTGGGCTTCTATCAAAGCAGCATGAGCTTTGTTTATTTCGTGTTGGTATGACAACAAGCTGTTCCACTGAAATATCTCCCTGGAGTTGATTGACACACAGGTGCTAAGTAACATAATAATAAAATCCATTAGTTTTGCATTGGATGCCTCTCAATTAGGGTTGCATATTTTGGGGAATATTTAGAGGTGGAAACTTTCCGTGGGAATTAATGGGAATATACGGAAATTAATGAAAATATATGCACATTAATATTAATACCATTTATATGTAGATGTTTTTTTGTATTGGATATATTTACCATCTCATATGGAGACAGAAACATAAACCTTTAACCTTATCATAAGTAGACATAATTGCAAATGATTAAATCCTTCAAATTGAAAGAAAAATAACACTATTTAGTTACGAATTGAACTTTAATTAAATGAGTTGACTCTTCACATGGGATGATTTCACTGAACAACAAAAGAAAGGGAATATTGAATGATCCCCAATGATCCATCGCATCTCCCAAAAACGTTTTCAACATACATATCTGTAAAATGATAGTCTAGAAACTAAAGCTTTGGTTGTCTTCCTCTCAGGCTTTCATGTCTTCTCCCTGAACCTCCTCAATGTCTACCTCTTGAACATCAGACACTGAGGGCTCATCTTCACTGTCACTTTCCAACCTTGTTGAGGATGGCTCGTTGTCAGGCTCAAAAAGACTCAAATTTGCCCGGATGGTCACCAATTTTTCAACCCTTTTATTGGTCAACCTGTTGCGTGTTTTGGTGTGTATGTTCTCAAATAAGGATCAGTTGCGCTCTGAGGCGACTGATGTTGGTGGATTTGGAGGTTGATGGAGGAAACAGGGGAAAGAACCTCAGATCCACAAAGTCCCTTCCACCAGGTGGATGATGAGATATGTTGGCACGACTGCCATATTGCATCTCCATCCCAAAGCCATTGGTTGGAAGTGTACTGCCAATACACATTGCCTGTGAGCATCAGAGGTGAACCATTTGCATACACAGCTCGAGCAAGACATTCATCAGCATTTCTCTGACTACGTTCCTCCATTGAGTCAAAAAACATCTGATTCCAGGAGGACCATGAGCTGTCACTCTCTATAAGGTGTCTGATTCCAGGAGGACCATGAGCTGTCACTCTCTATAAGGTGTCCGATTCCTCATTTTCACCTTGAATAGAAGTAGAGGGACTTTTGTCAGGTTGCTTGTTGTGAGCGCTGAGGGAACTTTATGCATTTGGCCAGATGATTCTGCATCTTTGTTTCATTCTTCACATATGATTTGGCACAGTATTTGCAAATGTACACAGCTTTTCCTTCTACATTAGCTGCAGTGAAATGTCTCCACATATGGCATTTTCCTGTAAATATTCCTGTAAAGATTAGAAAAAAAATGTAAAATATGTCAAATGTAAAAGAAAAACGGATACAATTCTATGTACAGATAAGTTAAGATAGTTCAGCAGTTAGGCCTCCCGGGTGGAGAAGGGGTCTAAGGCACTGCATCGCACCAGAGATTCTGGGTTCGAGCCCAGGCTCTGTCGCGGCTGGCAGTGACCGGGAGGCCCATGGGGCGGTGCACAATTGGCAAAATTGGCTGGCAGAGATCTCATTGTGCACTGGTGACTCCTGTGGTGGGCTGGGTGCAGTGCATGCTAGTGTTTCCTCCGACACATTGGTGTGGCTGGCTTCCGGGTTGGCTGTGCATTGTGTCAAGAAGTGCAGCTTGGTTGGGTAGTGTTTCGGAGGATGCGTAGCTCTTGACCTTTGCCTCTCCCGAGTCCGTACGGGAGGTGCAGCGATGAGACAAGACTGTAACTACTACCAATTGGGGAGAAAATAGGGGTTTAAAAAAAAAGATAGTTAAGATAGTTTTTGCATGTATGGAAACAGGTGAATTAACACTCCTCAGTTAGCAAGCTAAAACCCAAATAGTAGCAAACAATTGCTAGCAGAAATTGTTATCAAGTTAGAAAATAATTTAACACACTTTGCTGTAGGCTTCTATTTACTAGTTAACAAAAAATCATGTATGTCATATAAAATATATTCACCCCACCCAGTATTGTAATCAAAACTTACCAGAAAGCATGTAGTCCTTGGCTCAGACATTGTAGTCGTGTGGGCTCAATAGCATCTCATTAGTGTGCAAGATCTTGAGAATCAGCTGTACATGTGATGGAAGAATGCACTGTGCATGCAGAGGGTTGCAATTCCATTGAGTTGGGGATAATTTAACCAAAATATGTCACAAGACCTAAAATTCCCTCATGTGTAACCCACAAAAAAAAGGTTAACTTGTTATAAGTAAGCTTTTTTGATGAATCTAAGCAAAATTCCTTAACTTCCCAACCTTTGCAACCCTCGTCTCAATCCACCGCATCTGCCTATGTCACACTTCCTCATCTGCTGTGAAAGGTGGCAGAGCTAGAGTGGTTTGTCAAACCATGAGACACATCACAATGTATGTAGCATCCAAACGGTTATTATGACCACGCTATGGAAAGGGGAGACTCTCACGAACACATTCAACATTTGATCAAATCATTAAAAAAATATATTTTTATACCTAAATGCTTCCACACACAACAAGTTAGACTTTTAAGAATTCAAATCAAAATGCAGCCTAATCAAAGGCTTTGTTTGTTTTTGTGTAATGTGGTCACGCTAGTCAGGGTTTAAATCAGCTTTAATAACACCTATACATAGGCTTAACCTAAAGAAGTGCCTTGTTTAACCAATAAAAAGTATCTCTAGCCTAATAGCTCTCCCAATGCTCAGTTTCCCAACCACCCACCTAACGAACAGAGAGTGTGTTTGTGCTTCAGGCAACACATTCACTTGTGCAACCTCCTGCTGACATGTGCTTGATAAGCGCTGCGTGTTTGTTTACGTGTGGCCTGTGTCTGTGTGCACTCAGGGCTCCTCTCAGAGCGCCTTGGCTCGGTTCAAACCTGGCGCCGTGGTCACTGTTCAGTCAAGAGGGTGGAAAGAACGAGCCGTGTCATTGAACTCCAGAGGCAGTGGAGAGGAAAGAGGAAATCCCCTAATCCTGTTTAAAAAAGAAAGGATCTTGTTTTAATTTGGGACTAGCTCTCTATGCTCCCCCCTCCCACCTACCGATGCTCAGCAAAACCAACGGGATGTTTATCTTCATAATGTCTCTCTCACCTACCAGGGCAGCTCAGGCAGCACAGCATGCTGTTTGTGTGCTGCCTTCAGCCTGGCCCTTATTGCTGCCTTATTATGGAGTGTGTGTTTCTTATACCCCTGTAAATGAAAAGCACAAACAGGGCGAATGGCCGGTCTCGGTCTCACCTCTTCATGTCTCTGGGCTGTCTGCTCTGGATCCCAAAGACATGCCTGTCTGTCTGCCTGTCTGCCTGCCTGTCTGTCTGTTGGGTCTGTGGAAGCATAATTCTTGGTCAGCACTGTGGAGGAGATCCTCATTGTTTTTTATTTTCCCCTCAAAACTCTGGTGCTGGGTCAGCAATAAATGTCCCGAGAGTATCTGAACCTTTTTAGAAAAAGACATGAGTGTGTCTCCAAAATAAGGTTTGAGGAGTTTTTGTATCTCAGCCGCCATGTTTACACGGGCTCCGAAGCTCAGCACAAGGCCAAATGTTATATATACAGTCAAGGCTATCTGAGAAACCAGCGGACATGGCCTCTGCAAACACAACCAATCTCTTAATCTCCCTCTGTTTGAATCTTCCCTTTTTCCCATCTCCTCCTCACAGCAAAGCGAGGGATCGAGGGAGAGATGTCATGTTTCATAACTGAGGCAGCCCTTTTATCTTCATTAACATGTGTTTTTCTCCATACTCTCAAGGTATTTTTGTTCAAAAAAACGTTCAAGTCCAAATAACATGATCACTTCTCCTGGCTGTGCCAGAATCCCTTTTCGCTTGGAAATATTAGCTCTGGACGCCAGCCGTGCCGAGCACACAACACAGGCAATTATTGCAGCAGGAGAGATCCACTGACAGGCAACGCCTCATTTGGTGGGATGAAGGAATCAAGAAATGAAACCTTCATTGATGCGCTGGAGGTTTGGAAAGAGATTGGCTTTTTGTGGCTTACTGCTTGTTTGGTGTATATTCATGCATGTGTCATTAGTTTACTTCTCTCCATCTCTCTGTGTGTGTGTGTGTGTGTGTGTGGGCGTGCGTGTGTGTGTGTCCACTTATTTTAGGGGAGAGGGTGTCATACAGGTTGGTGTTTGGCTTTACGGTTTATCTGCAAAGGTGCAGCTGCAGGTTCCTTGCAGCTAAGCTGAAAGGTGTCACCGCTGCCACTCTCCCTCTCTCTCACAGTGGAGAAAGACTGTTAAATTATAGCCAAAGCATCTGCACTGAGGCTGGGGTGGATTGCAGCCCTGCTGCTCAAATGGAGCACACTTCACTCTGAAACGGCTCCAACTTCTTCAACCTTCACAGGCCTTCCGATCTGTCCTTATAACACTAACTTTATTTCTCATCTCTTTTCAAGGATGCAGGGACAGACACGTCACCTAGCCAGTGAGAGTGCTCAGGTTTTCTCAGTGGGCCTTAGTGACATGATTACATTGTTTTGAGAGGAGGCAGGCAGCGGTGCTGATGGGCTAGACTTGGCACGTCGTTGGGGTCAGGAGGGTCACACGCCACTAACCCACTTAGCTACCCAAGAGGTTTCTGTCTAGTCAGGTTCCACTCTGACATCACTCAAGGGATCACTCCGGAGTTGGAGGTGTGTGTGTGCATATGTGTGTGTCTATGTCTGTGTGAAAGAGAGGAGGACAGAGTGAAGTTTAATTTCTAACTATGCTGAGCTGAGTATCCCCCAGAAAGGAAACTTCATCCAGAGGCCTTCTCAGACTGGACAAATAGACAGAAAATTTGTTTCGCATGACAGTTTATTAAAAAAAGCCTTGTGTATACAGCAGACTATTGATGCGTTGAGCATGGGGATGGATAGGGTTCCAGCTCCGTCCGTAGTCAGGGACAGAGCACAGGTCTCCAGGGGAGGAGGAGGCCTGGAGGAGGAGGCACTGTCACGCATAGGGAATGCTGGGATGACTGGTAACGTTACTAACGTCTAATCCCATAGACAGGTCTCTCTTGGGAAAGAGGTCTTCTGACCTCAATGAGACTTCCTGGTTAAATAAAGGTTCAATACCAATATTGACACTGTGCCAGACCATCCTTTTAAAGGGTCTTCAAAGATTAATGGATGGCCCCAAACGTTTTTAATTTGATACTGTTAAATCATTTTAGGGCTATGTTTGGATTTTTCCCACCGTAAGGATGGTGGCTTGATGCTATACATTCAAAAGCGCTTACATCTGGTTTCTCTATGTTCCAATACCCCATGTAGTTACTGGTGTGCTCTGCCATTTTTAACAAGTTGTTAATGAATAGATGTTGTGCTGCTAACACTGATTGGGTGTAGTCTCAGTTGGCTTCAGACAGAGAGTACCGAACACCTCTAGTCGTATCTTTTTAGAGTAAGGGGCCCAATGAAGTCTCAATGGGATTAAATGCTATGTCAGCACCTACCGTTAGTATCTTCTCATTAGTCTACGGTGCTACGCCCAGTGACAAAGCATAGCCTCAGGAGATACCTCTGTACAGACTACTGCTGTGTGCTGCACTTCACTAGGCTTCAAGTGGCTCTCCTCCCTCCCTTCCTTTCATTACCCCCTCCTCCCTCTCCACTCCTCCCTCCCTTTCATTACCCCCTCCTCCCTCCTCTCCTGGCATTCCTTCAGTGGAGGGGCTGACAGACGCTCGTCATTGACAGTACTCTGTTCCAGGTGGATCAGGTTACCACAGTTGCCAGAGGATTGTGCTGCTCGTGCTTAGTGCCGCACAGTTGGAGGCTTTCAAACCGTGAGCCCTCCGCTCTGTCTGCTGCCACACCAGATAACTATTAAATGAGACACCAACTCTTCAGACAAGCCCCCCTGTCTTCTGTTGACTATGTCTCATATCTCCCCCTCGTGTTGTGACCTTTGCAGTCTGCCCTGCTGAAAACCACTCCCCTGGTTCTATTGCATTGATATGACTGTTATTAGGCTCATACATTTTCAGAAATGTTCATGAACTCTTGTATTCTTCCACCCTTCCATGCCAACCATCTTCCGTTTTGTTATGTTGCTGTCATATTAAGGGGGACACTTAGTCAGTTGTACAACTTAATGCATTCAACTGAAATGTGACTTCCGCATTTAACCCAACCCTTCTGAATCAGAGAGGTGCGGGGGGCTGCCATAATCCACATCCACGTCTTGGAACAGTGGGTTAACTGCCTTACTCACAGGCAGAACGACATATTTTTACCTTGTCAGCTCTGGGATTCGACTCACCAACCTGTCTGCTACTGGCCCAACGCTCTAACCACTAGGCTACCTGCCGCCCCAATATATTTCCCTTCTGTAAAATCTATCTGACTGGGTGCAAAAAAGTAACTGCAGAAGAAGATCCCTTATTCCCGTTGACACTAATGGTCTATTTCCTCATTCATGGACCTATTTCAGTGCAATGATTGTAATGATTGTGTTCTTTTCCTGTTTCATTACAGATGTGGATGAGTGTTCGGAGGGTAATGGTGGCTGTCAGCAGATCTGTGTCAACATGATGGGCAGCTACGAGTGTCGCTGCAGAGAAGGATTCTTCCTGAGCGACAACCAGCACACCTGCATCCAAAGGCCTAAAGGTTAGCCTTGTATCCTCAACACACACTCACACACACACACACACACACACACACACACACACACACACACACACACACACACGC